>NW_020450230.1:446962-459639 GCF_003343035.1 Apteryx rowi | reverse complement strand
CAGTACTCCAGATGTGGGCTCAGCAGGGCTGAGTAGAGGGGGAGAATCACCTCCCTCGACCTGCTGGCAACACTCTTCTTCATGCACCCCAGGATACCATTGGCCTTCTTGGCCACAAGGGCACATTGCTGCCTCATGCTTAACTTGGTGTCCACCAGCACTCCCAGTCCTCCTCTACCATCCTCCCCTCCAGCAATGTATTGCCAATCTCTCCTTTACATCAGCTCCGGTTCTTGTACTTGCCTGTTTTAAGGAATTATAATCATTCCTTTTTACCTGGCTAGTTTCAGTGGGGTGATTCAGCAAATGCATCAGGGCCAGATTCAATTGGAAGTAGTGGGAACATAATGCCAGGACATAGGGAAAGAACGGGACCCTCCCCTTTTAGTGGCAGCCTGCAATTTGGTTCAGTTAAATCTGTACTGTGGAACCACTCTTTAAGCTAATCAAAAAGCTTTTCCTCCCCTTTCTCAGGTTTACTTGCTCTTTAGGCAAGGATCATACATTTCTGCATACCTTATACTCCAGGCTGCATCTGTTATAGAGAACCTCTTCTTGGTGTTCTAGCACGCTAAATGATTTTATGGCTTATCTATTTTTTTATTTATTTTTTTAAAGTCCTCCAAATGGTGTAGACTGGTTTAATCTTTCCCCTGACATTTTACAGTTTCCTTGTTCAGAAGATCAGGGGAGTTGCAAGACTAAGAAAGCCATATCTATAAACACAGTAAAACTTGTTTCCCTTTGTGGCTCTGGACTGAGATTATACATAACAGTAATTGATGATTTTGGAGTGGCAATGGACTGAGGGCAATAGATTTCCAAACATGCTGCTTCTAAAATAGCATATCATGTCAAAATCAGCAGCACAATAGATTTATCTTTCTTCCTGCCAGTTTTTTAAAATGTATGTTCCCCTTTTCCTGACATGTAYTATGTTCTGGGGGTAACTGCAATGATAGTATGCATTCTGATTGCTGAACAAAACATTTCATTTGGAAGTGTTACCGACTGCATAACAGGATTAGTTCTGTGGAGGGGGATCAAAATAAATGAAGGGCATGAACAGCAATGTTTATTAATAAAAACTTAATAAATTAAAAAGATCTGTAAATTCTCATAGTCCTGCCTACTCAAATGGCCAACCTCACCTCATGAAGCTACTCTTAAGTACAGTCTGATCTCACTGGAATACTTGCATGCCCTGTATCCATGGATTTAATATAGCAGCACTGCATAAATTCCTACTGAGAGATTACTGCTGTGACTATTTAAATTAGCAGACTCCAAATCCAATCACTGGATAGAATGGCCAAATTGCATCCATTWAACTCTTATGATCAAAAAGGGGAGAAGTTACAATGTTTCTACATGAGGTAATTTAGCCTCTGTGTCTGTGAACTGAGAACAACAAGCAAAAATCCTAATGAATAAAGCTTTTACCTTCCAAAGAGAGGAAGCCATTCTCTCTGTCCTTCTCAGCCAGACTGTAGCTTCAGTTTACAAGGCTGTTACCCATGTAGCCTGATAAAGAAATTACAAAGAAAATAACAAATGGTTTCTTTCCTGTTCTCAAGAAATGTTGGAAAGAAACAATTTTGTTGTGACTTAAAAAACTATATAGAGAGACAGTGCGATTAATTGCACTCTACTTTTTTCACTGCTTGCAGGATCAGAAGGAAATGCTTTTAATAAGAACATTGAAGGTATAAATGAGAATGGTCTGTAGTAAGTGGTGAAAAAGATCTCAGAGCAAATCACTTAAAGCGCGTGGTCCCACATCCTCTGCCTGCCTTCTTCCTTGTAGAAATTAAAAAGGTGGCAAGAATCTTTAGCCTTTTTTATGGAATGTCTTTATGGGGTCTTTTTAGATCAATATAAAAAATTATTTAAAAGAGGAAATCTCTGTCATGTATGCATTTGTGTAAGCAGAGTAATGTTTTTCTCATACAATTAAAAATAAATATCAATTAGATAAATAGTCCAATTTTATTTCAGATCAAACTAGAAGCAACTTGATCTTTCATTAGAGGAAATACTAACTCCCTGATATTGAAGCTACACATCAAATAAGTATCTTAGGAAATTAGACATTCCTGTGTTAAAAAAGATGTACTTAAGAAAATAAACATCTGAGCAGCATATTTTGAACCAGCTTCCAGGCTTCCTAAAATTTAGCTTACATGTATTTCTAGACCATGTTTTGTTTCATCTTAATAAAAAGAGAGCTAATTCTTCAACTTGGCTATAGACTGAGCCCAGGCTCAGGTTTGAATTGAACAGTTCAAACCACAGGTTCAGACACAATGGTAACCCTGTTTTGTACCTTAAGAACAATCATCTGGACTACAGTATGGAACTGTTAAACTCGATCCATTGCCAGGTAAAATCACTCATCTTCCTCTGTCTTGGATGTCTTGGTATCTTATGTTTACAAATGGAAGCTAATCCCTAAGTCTATTTTCTTTACAGAATTCAATTTTCTGTTCCTTTCTCTGAGTTTCTTCCTTCAGAACCGCTTCACATGCATCCAGTGTTTTTTATTGTATTGCTACTTGCCTATGGCCAACATTCAAGTCATGTTTCTTCTTTCTCCTTAGTGTATCTCATATAAATATTTTCAGAGCAAAATCTCTCATTTTCCCCAAGCTTATAAAGGGATCTACCAAAGGTCCAGCCATATGAGCTTGAAGGAAACCAAGCAGATTTTCATCAGAACCCATTGCAGTTCAGTCAGAACACTGTCAAAAACAAGCAGTCTCTCTGGAACATTTCTGTTATCATGAGTTACAAATTCCAGTGAAAAAATACTTCATCGCATTTTTGTCTGCCCATGTCTAAATATAGGTAGACATGTGGGATCTAGGATGACATTTTGCAATAGAAGGCAAAATAGAAGATGATAGAAAATTTATTTGGTAAGTGGGAAAAAGGAAGTGAAAATGGAAAATCACTCCATACAGATATATGAATTTTGCTAAGTGGGGATGGAGAGGTAGAGTAGTGCTTCCATCAATGCATGTTAAGTGGTCTGAAACAAACAAACAAAAATAAAACTGTATTCCCCTGTAGTAAATAGGAAAGAACCCACAGAATGCTCGAAAGAACAGATTTCTTATTTCTGTTATGTGCAGATCTAAGCACATAACCTGTCTGGCACTTTCAACAATTCAAAAAAATGCAACTGTTGTGTCAGATGAAATATTTCATCTAAATTCCAAATAAGCAACTGATGAAGCATCACCATTTGGTATTAAAATTTAAATGTATAATCCTGACGATCACTGGGCATGAATACATTCTTGTCATGTGCATGCTGGGAGGCCTCTAGTCTGAAAATTGCAGGAACAAGATGGTGTTGGACATATCTCTCTGTCAGGTGTAGATTTTTAGATCCTTGTCTTTCCTATTCCTGTCAGTCTGATATCAAATATTAACAAATTGTAGTCCAAAACTGTATGCACAAGTAAGTAAAAACTTTTTTTGTATGTACCTATTTATCATTTTAGGGATGTATAATCTGTGGGGGGTTTTTTCACTTGTGTGTGACTACTGATCATCAAATAATTGCTGTATTTAGTCAGAGAAATGGTGTCTGATTTGATGCTTGGGACCACTGGCGCTTGCAGCAGGCCCTCAAAACTTCTGTGAGCTAGKCTAGTATTTAAACTATATTATTATTGCTGTTGGTGTAGGAATTTGTTCCTTACAGTGCAGTCTCCCATTTACATCATCAGTATTTATGTTTCCAAGAATATAGCAATCTTTTCTTCTTGCCACCACTGAGTCTCAAGATGTATCTCTCCATCTCTGTGGTAATAATAACAATGTATCATAATGTTCCAGGGGAACATTCCCTTATTTTCAGTGTACTTCAACCTGTTTTGCATCTAAACTAGCTTCTTCAGAACCTACAGTTTTGCTCACATCTTCTCATTGCACAGGACTGTGCAAGACATTATGCACAGAAATTAGTAAAATTGAAATAGTAAAGAAATATTTTCTACTATCTGAGAACACCTGCACCAGCTGCTTATATTTATCATTATATAAAATGTGCTGAAGTAGCCAAATTCATTTGTTTGAACAGCAGTAATTATTTTCACTCATGTAGTGCAATTCATTTGCAGCCATAAGACACTCCTTTCATTGGTGCATTTACATTACAAAGCATAATAGCTTTGGAAAATGAGAACTCCCGCTTCATAACATGGTATTAAGCATGCTTAGTGGACAACAAACTGATGTTTCCCTTTTGTCAATGAATGACGTGTCTATTTGCATGCAAAGAATTGGAGTATGCTTACTGAAATGTATAATATGTTGCTTTTATTGGGTTTTGTTTGTTTTAGAGTCACAGAGGTGAATATGTGCAAATCTTTGTTAAAAATTGCATGGCTTGGGTTTGCTGGATTTTTAGCACTTGTCCCAATTAAAGCAAAAATATTGTTTTGGGTAATTAAAAATAAGAGTCAGATTTTTAAAATGTTCAAAACTAAACCTAAATATAGGATCCTGAAATGCTTGGCCTGATTTTTTTATAGTGCTGAATATAGAGTTGCTATTCAAATTGTGCATTTAAGATTGTTTCTTTATTTAAATATAAAAAAAATATTTTTAGAGGTGGAAAATATAATGCATTTACTAATGTTCTTTTGTATGTATATTACTATTAAAAATCTCTAGTACAGAAGGAGAAACTTAATTGTGCCAATAAATTAGGTGTTTGCTTATACAATTCAGATGTGAGGCGGGGGAAAAGTAAAGCAGAAATTTTAGCAGTTCTGTTTAAAGTCTTTAATGATTCAAGCTTATTATGTCACATTTATCCTCACAATTAATTATTATAACAGAATTATTATAAGGTGTGATTTTAATTAATGCAAAATATATTCTTCCTAAGGTATGTACCCCTATTAAAGTCACAGATAGGGGACTATGAAGAAAGACTGGATGAGACAGAGAGGATTTTTGTCAAAAGTGACAATCACCTTCAGTTGGTTCACAGGAGTATTTAATTCTAAGGACAACAGGGTAAACATTTCTGCCCTTATATATTCCAGTAGACATTTATGCTGTTGTAAATAAGATCAGAAATTGACCCTTAGGTTTTATAGACACTCATTTTTCTCTAGCATTTTTGAATACTATTGAATACATCTCAGCTATGGAGAGATGAAAGCCAGGCCATTCACCAAAGTTGTGAAAGGACTTCGGAGAATTGCTGCAGCACCAGGCATTTCTGATTGTGGGTTGGTCTTTCTTTCTTTCTTTTCGTTTTTGTTTTTTGTAGATCATCTGCAGTAATCATCTAAAGATGGGTTGGATGCTCAATCAACTATCTAATGCCAAAACTGTGTGATGTGTGCTTGCCTCTTGGTATGGGAATATGAAGGGAGGAATGAGGACAGGCTTTTCTGATGTAGACTGATTTAGGACTACTTTTCTTAGGTGTGAGAACTCTGCTAAGTCATTAATCAGCCTTCAGGAACAGCTTTAAGCCATTCACTGGAGATAGGAAGAGGCTTCTTGTTGTTTCCTACTCTACCCTTCCCAGAAATAAAATGTAACTTGTTATATTTTTGTCTAACGATAGTTGCATTATTGTTATGGCCAACTACAGAAGGCAGATTTAGCATCGATTAGCAGTTTATCTTCATAAAGATAAAAGMAGCATTGTACAGGGAGTCTGACAGAGCATTGAGGTTATGCCTACAATATTGCAGTAAGGCCAGTGCAGAGTATGAAATGCCAGTCTTTGTAACCCCTTATAGTCTATATAACCCATAGTCTAAATTAAAGAATATACTTTTCAAAGGAGATTGAGTCCTAAGATTAATGCATAAGAAAGAATAAAGTTAAACATTTTAGGTATTGTACAATGTTGGGTTTGAATCGCTGGCAAAGTAGCCTCGCTTTGGGGAATGCCTCTGATGAGGGTCTCCCTTGTTATGGTAAAAACCTCTTGTGGAATTTTGCTGCTGACTTAAATTAGAAGAGGCTGATAAACCTTAACTTAATTTCTAAGTGTTTGCCTCTGGGACTGTTTGCCATAGTCTTGACTCTCGCCATGATGATGGTAATAAAACTGTGGGGTTTATCATATGCATCTGAGTGCATGTGTCCTCATTTTCTGTCGGGGCACAGGGCAGAGTTGGCCATTTCTTACTTAAATAAATCTGTAAAGAAATTCAGCTCTGCAGGCTTTATGCTTAATCTTGATGTAAGATTTTGYTTAATACTTGATTATATTGTTGTAACTCACAGTTTGTATTTAGCTAAGAGAATATTTGCTTTGAAAGTATGCTTTTTTTCTTTTATTACTTTTCTGGCCAGCCAGGAATGCATAGTTCCTCATTGCCTCAGTACATTTAGAAATGAAAATATTTGCACATTTAGATATCTTGTCATAAAACCTGTAAAGAATGTTACAAATATTGATGATGTTTTTATAGACATACTTTCTCTTGATTCTCATTTTCCAATGAAAATATCAGTCTAGGTCCCCAGATGTCTGTGTGATCTCTTTAGCACATGCTTCATGTGATACCACTTCTTTCAGCTTGATCCTAATGAAGATAATCACTGTCAGTTCTCTCCTGTTATACTTAACATATTTCATGGTAGGATCTATTACTTATGAAAAAGAGATGAAAACTTCATGATTAATATACACATTTAAAGACAGACCAYGGCAAAGGATGAGAGACTAGGAGAAGAAGAGTGAGTCTGATAAGGACCTGGGATCTGGGGAAAAGAACTGGGCTAGTTTTGGTGACAGGAAGCTAGGGAAGAGGAAAAGGAATCACATTATATGTGAAGAGGTAGATTTGGGGAATTTGGAAGCAAGAGGCATGAGAGGAACAAGTTGGAGAAGGGCTGGAAGGAGTGTATTTAGAAAACTTAGAGCAAGTGTAGCTAGGCAGAAAAGTCTTAGCAATCTCAGATGGTGAGGGTAGGATAAGCTATGGAAGAGGATGRGGACAGAGCTAACCTTTGTGGCCTCCCATCCTTGAGCCCTTCAAGTTTAACCAAGCGTATTAATGAGAACTCTGATTTGGGAATACAAAGTGGTATACAGTAGTAAGTAATTGGATCCCATCCGTCTCAAATTAGGTACCCCAAATTAGCAGATACTTTGACCTTATACTCCATTTGTCTTAACTCCCTTTCTGTATAATGGAGATAATAGTAGATCCTCATCTTGATGAAGGCCTGTGGAAAATAATTAGGGTTGGGAAGCACTCTGATACTAGTGTGATGCATGCCACAGAACAGCTTATGAGGGTAATTAATAATTCTTTATCAGCTCACAGTTGAGTAGTATGCAGCAAATAAGACATGAGGTCACCCATTAAATGATGTGGGTAAAAGTTAAATATTAAATAGTTTCCTATTAAGTCATGTGGTTATGTAATTAAAACCTGTATCAAAATTGCATCTGCTCATGATGTATAATTAAGTTTGCAGAAATTATTGTAATTTGGTTATTTCTTATCTTTGGGTGTCTTTGTTTGCAATTGTAACATTATTTTAACCTACACTTTGGGGGAAATGCAGCATGTGTATCCAAGAATGTGGCTGGTGACAAGTAGCCTGAAAGGTAACTTGATAAGTCTGATGTGTTTTTCCTATAACTTTAGAATTATGTAACCTTGTGCTTAAATAGAATGTGTCTTTCTCTGTGTTAGTCATGTGTGAAACGTGTTTTAAATGAATTACTAAGTATCCAAAATACTTTCTGAATTTTGAAATATATACACAAAAATGTATAACTGAAGTTTTAGGGTAAAGCAAACTGTGTTTCACTGTTAGTGTCTCACCTTGTATTTTTAGTGCATATAGTGCTAACTGCAGTACCATTTTCTGGTAATACCACCAGTGTAGTTTCACTGGGAAACATGAGATAAGAATAAATATCTTGTTAGCCCCAGGAGTCTATATAACGTCTGGCTGCAAGCAGGAGACTCTTGTCTCTGCTCCAAACAAAATACAGCAGTGGGCGGATGAGACATGTAGCAAGGAAAAGTAATTTCTATAAGGCTATCTTTAATTGCACATATAACTTCAACAACTAATATGTATTCAAAGCATTTGGCCTTCAAAAACTTACTGTAGATGTACTGCATTCTTTGTTTTGCTTCCTTGCTTTTGGAGAATGTGAGGCTTCTGAATTGGAGGATCCTGTTTATTCTGAATAGTCTCAAGATAGAAGCAGGTAAGGAGTCAAATGAATAGTTTGAGCTGCAGACGGGAATACTGTGTACTCCATCTGTGTGACTGTATGTAAAGCAGAAAGAGATCACTTCCTCTTGAATCTGTTAAGATTTAAAATCTGTTAAGAAATACACTTACTTCTGTGTGTTTTTTTTTCTTTTTTTTTATGGCAAACCTCTCAAACTTTTAATGATCTGCTGTGATTTTTTTCCTCCTGAAAATCATTCATTTCTTATAGAACATTTCAATTTTCTTGACATTTTAGTTTAGCTTGTCATCCCCTACCTTCCAACCAAGTGGTAAGTGTAGGTAGGGCTCTTATGCTCTGCTGGGAATGGTGTTTTGGGGTTTTTTTTGTTTGTTTTTTTGTTTGTTTTTTTTTATTAGTTTTTCCTTTATTCATGTTACACTAGCTTTTTCTTGTTAGCATCCCATGAAATATAATTTGTTCAAAGAAGAACAGAGGTAACAGGAATCCAATATGGAGCTCTCATGAGGAATCATGACACTAAGAAAATACTACTCAGTCCCCAAGTTTCTTGACATAAAACATATTAATTTGATCAACAAGTGTTAACAAGATTTTTTGATGTGATAATGTCAAAATGTTTCCTTTAGCTTAACTGAATATATCAAAATTAAACAATTCAATGTTTCTGAATTTCAGCATTTCATACTAGATAAAAGCAAATATTGAAGAGCAATATTTTCTCAGAACAACTATTCCTATTTTTGCATATTTATGTTTAATTCGGTAAAAAATATTTTAACTTTAATTCCATTTGTTAAGTGGCAAATATCAGACAGAAATCTTTTTTAGTCCTACTAGAGTTACAGTTAATATACAGATATTACAGAGTCCTCGTTATATCTCCTCCTCTTTTGCTCCCTTTCAGACTYTATTTACATCAAAAGCAGAACTAGATTTGAGAGCTAGGCAGTGAGCTCTGAGGCTGCATCTCTGCCTACCTGCTGGGACACGTCTCATCATCCCACAAGGTGCTGTTCTCCTYTAACCCTGATTTGGAGCTAGTGAGACCTCACTGCAGACCTCTCTAGACTAGTGGCTCAGGGGAAATYGGGATGTGAGAGGGGATCCCTTAATGACAGTCCGAAAGTCTGGTTCCAAAGAGCCTGAATTCTGTTTAGGGGAGATCTGCCAAAAGGAGAAGTTACCAACAGACATGATTCTCTCTTCTTGCTTGTACCTGTGAAAAACAAAAGGCAATATTATTTTGGTCCGTACTGTAATCTTTATGACCTAATCAATGTATACAGAAGATGCAGAACATTTCAAATGTGCCAGAATCATTTGGATTATTCTGAATTCATTTGTGCCAAATTCAAAAGCAATTCCTAAATTTGTATCCACTTATTTCCAATGCTGTGTCAGTAAAATAGCTGTAATGACTTTTACAAATTATGAACTCAGCTCTCAATTTCAAATATTTTCTGTAATTGGTATCAGGGTCCATTTTATACTTCCTGATGACTGCTCTATTTGCAACTATTGAATTAGCATATAAGTATAATGACTGGCTGAGTTCAGAAAGAAATTGTACTGATTTTTAATATTGTAAATCGTTGTAGTTGCAGATTTGCTTTACTTTGTTTTCTTTGGGAACTATACTATTTGTCTCAGTGATCAAAGAAAGAAAAAAAATCATTATACAGTAACAATATACAGCAATGGTACTCTAATTTTCCTTTACGTCTTAATACAGTTACTAACAACAGGCATGACAAGGTTGTGCTGAGGAAGGGGAAAGATAAAGGTTATCTGTAGTATCTTTGGCTCATAGGAATTCAGTGCAAGCAAAATACTGGCTGTGCAGTGCATAGAGTAACGTGGAGAGGCAAAAGAGGAGGATTGTGGACAATGGCGAGCCAGAGTTCATTTAGATTCCGTCTGGATGCTAAATGCTTAGCTATTTCATAAGCTTTATTTTCCTTTTATTCCCAGTAACAGGCATATAGGTTATTTCTTTTTTTTCTCTCTCTCTCTTTTTTTTAATCTCCTGGTTTGTTCTTACTTTCATGGGATTTGATTTAAATGGATATCYTGGTCAAATCTAAACTTAAAAATCTTTAGAAATAATATTGAATACTTCCAAAAGCTTATAAGCTATATTATTGTTATTTAGCTAATTAGCCATGTGTCTTTGCTCATATGGCTTAAACAATTTTTCAATCTATAGGTTGATGTCATTATTATTATCATGTATTCTCTGTGCTCTGCTGATCTAACGCAAGGAGCTCTGCTGGTGCCTCAGGTCACCACTGGTCCGAGTGCTGTACAAATACTAAACACACAACAGAGTTTGCAATCTAAGCATTGAAGCCTAAGTACGAGAAGCAAGAGGTAGATACAGCCAAAACAAAACAAAACCAAACACATGGCAAAGTAAATGAGACCTTGAGACCTCGTTGAGCTATGCAGTTGACTATGGTCTCATTTTATGACATTCAGCCTGTTACTAAATGCTAAGCAGAGAACATTGTGTCCTGTAGCCTTACAAGGAATATTTAAAAAGAGCAGTAGTTGAATAATACATACTTGTTGGTCACCATGGCTCTTTTAACATAGGACTGCTGCAGTCTGAAAAGATTTTGAGAGTCGTAGTGTTGGCCACTGGGTTAGTCTGCCTACCCCTTCGGCGTAAAGAATGTTTACTTCTTCATATGAAGTAGAACCACTTTAACAGATGAGAYTGCAGGACAGACATTACAGGTCAGGTGGAAGAGCACTCGCATAAGACACAAAAAAACAGGAAAGAAGGGATCAAATGCTAGTCTTCCCTCCCATAATATCATGGGGCTGAAAAATACAATCTCCCACAGGGATGTGAGTGGGAGTATGTATGTGTGTAAGTACATGTACCCCCCCTCCCCCCCCCCATATGTATATGAGCCTGTGCTTCATTTTATTTCTTCCTTCTGTGTTTAGGACCCACTCATAATTGTTCTGGATTCACTTGGAGGGATTCATTTGTGAAAAGAAAGGATTTATTTGCATAAAGCTTATTTGTCTGTTTATTTTGGCCCTACACTATGACTCAATGGTATATGCAATTCTTCCTTCTCAGAAGCGTACAGATATTCTGAGATAAGTTCTTTCAAATTGGTAGAGGGCTTTTAATTTCAATGGTTTCTGTAATAGTCAAACTAATTTGTGACTATAAAAAAGGCTCAACTATGGAACTCATGTTGTTGGAGATTTGAAATTCATAGGCAGTTAAATTTAGGTTTAGATGGCATTAAACTTAAAAATTGCTTTATCCTCTAATGGTACAATTTAAAATCTTATGTCAAATTCAATGCAATTATAGGCAAGAAGCTCATCATTACCCTCATTAAGATGAAGAGTTGCTTCTCCTGCAGAGGAAATGGGGGAAAATGCCAAGCTTGATAATTAGCCTTGGGTGGGCCACACAAGTGATTTTTTTTCTTCCATTGATTCCATTTACAAATCTGTTCAGAAGCCTGACCATGCATAAAAGTTCACTAGTGGGGTCTTGCACTTTTCTTCCAAGAGAACTGCCACAAAAAGGACCTTTTATTAATATGCATGAAAAGCTAATGGCTTTGTCTGCTCAGAATAGTAATAAATTCTTGTCTAGGGCCATCTGTCTATGTTTTTCCTCTTGCTTAAAAACAAAAGTTGAAGTGACCACCTCAAGCTCTGAAACTGTATTTCATGAGAAGTTATTGCCTTCACTGTATTATAAAACTTGATTCCCTTTCTAAGTTTCAGTCTGTGGTACTGTAAGTATTAGTTACTAAGAAGTGTCAACCCTTGCATATATGAACACTTTTTAGTGTTCCAAAATATTTCAGGGATTTTATTGGACTTAATAATTTAGAAAAGGGTTATGGAAGTCTCTAAGTTTGCTTAAGAATRTGGTGCCCTAATGAATGGTGGTGGTAGGATTCATAAAGGTAAGAAAATTCTGCAGTTGTGTATTACGTATGGTGCATTTTCTATGGCAGGAAAACTTGTTCATGACTATAGGATTTAATATCTGATTTGTCACCTATATCACTGTACAACCAAGTAATGCATAGGAAGGAAAACCCTAGAGGCTACTTTCCCTGATTCTTTTCTTCTGCACCACCCCTTCCAGGATTGAGTACTTACTCTGTATGGAGCTGGGGGGATTGTTTATTTACAGCCATTCTAAAAAACTAAGAGAAAAAGAGTAGTTTGAAGGAAAATCTCAGGTGGATGTCAGAATATATAGAATGCTAAAGTAAATTCTTTATGAAGGATATTAAGAAGTAGAGATGTCAGATCTGTAAAAAGTACATCAGCACAAAAAATAAAATGCCTCTTCAAATACAAATTTTAAGACAATCAGCAAATTGCTGCTGTACCTCATACTAACAAACAAAGAAGGACTGGTGGAAGATGTGAAGGTTGGGGGCAGCCTTGGCTGCAGTGACCATGAGATGGTGGAGTT